>NC_083888.1:69725000-69737500 GCF_032452875.1 Bos javanicus | reverse complement strand
GGCCTGGCCTGGCCTGGCCTGGCCTGGCCTGGCCTGGCCTGGCCTGGCCTGGCCTGGCCTGGCCTGGCCTGGCCTGGCCTGGCCTGGCCCTGGCCTGGCCTGGCCTGGCCTGGCCTGGCCTGGCCTGGCCTGGCCTGGCCTGGCCTGGCCTAGCCCTGGCCTGGCCTGGCCTGGCCCTGGCCCTGGCCTGGCCTGGCCCTGGCCTGGCCCTGGCCCTGGCCTGGCCCTGGCCTGGCCTGGCCCTGGCCTGGCCCTGGCCTGGCCCTGGCCTGGCCTGGCCTGGCCTGGCCTGGCCTGGCCTGGCCTGGCCTGGCCTGGCCTGGCCTGGCCTGGCCTGGCCTGGCCCTGGCCTGGCCTGGCCTGGCCTGGCCTGGCCTGGCCTGGCCCTGGCCTGGCCTGGCCTGGCCTGGCCTTGCCTGGCCTGGCCCTGGCCTGGCCTGGCCTAGCCTGGCCTGGCCTGGCCTGGCCTGGCCTGGCCTGGCCTGGCCTGGCCTGGCCTTGCCCTGGCCTGGCCCTGGCCTGGCCTGGCCCTGGCCTGGCCTGGCCCTGGCCCTGGCACCCTGGCCTGGCCCTGGCCCTGGCTTGGCCTGGCCTGGCCTGGCCTGGCCTGGCCCTGGCCTGGCCTGGCCTGGCCTGGCCTGGCCTGGCCCCTGGCCTGGCCTGGCCTGGCTCTGGCCTGGCCTGGCCTGGCCTGGCCTGGCCTTCTTCTTCTGTCTTCTTCTTCTTCTTCTTCTTCCTGGCCTGGCCCTGGCCTGGCCTGGCCCTGGCCTGGCCCTGGCCTGGCCTGGCCTGGCCTGGCCTGGCCTGGCCTGGCCTGGCCCTGGCCCTGGCCTGGCCTGGCCTGGCCTGGCCTGGCCTGGCCTGGCCTGGCCCTGGCCTGGCCTGGCCTGGCCTGGCCTGGCCTGGCCTGGCCTGGCCTGGCCTGGCCTGGCCCTGGCCTGGCCTGGCCTGGCCTGGCCTGGCCTGGCCTGGCCTGGCCTGGCCTGGCCTGGCCCTGGCCTGGCCTGGCCTGGCCTGGCCCTGGCCCTGGCCTGGCCTGGCCTGGCCTGGCCTGGCCTGGCCTGGCCTGGCCTGGCCTGGCCTGGCCTGGCCTGGCCTGGCCTGGCCTGGCCTGGCCTGGCCCTGGCCTGGCCTGGCCTGGCCTGGCCTGGCCTGGCCTGGCCTGGCCTGGCCCTGGCCCTGGCCTGGCCTGGCCCTGGCCTGGCCTGGCCCTGGCCTGGCCCTGGCCTGGCCTGGCCTGGCCTGGCCCTGGCCTGGCCTGGCCTGGCCTGGCCCTGGCCTGGCCCTGGCCTGGCCTGGCCTGGCCTGGCCTGGCCCTGGCCTGGCCTGGCCTGGCCTGGCCCTGGCCTGGCCTGGCCTGGCCTGGCCTGGCCTGGCCTGGCCTGGCCTGGCCTGGCCTGGCCTGGCCTGGCCTGGCCTGGCCTGGCCTGGCCCTGGCCTGGCCTGGCCTGGCCTGGCCTGGCCCTGGCCTGGCCTGGCCTGGCCTGGCCTGGCCTGGCCTGGCCTGGCCTGGCCTGGCCTGGCCTGGCCTGGCCTGGCCTGGCCTGGCCTGGCCTGGCCTGGCCTGGCCTGGCCTGGCCTGGCCTGGCCTGGCCTGGCCTGGCCTGGCCTGGCCTGGCCTGGCCTGGCCTGGCCTGGCCTGGCCTGGCCTGGCCTGGCCTGGCCCTGGCCTGGCCTGGCCTGGCCTGGCCCTGGCCTGGCCTGGCCTGGCCTGGCCTGGCCTGGCCTGGCCTCGCCTGGCCTGGCCTGGCCTGGCCTGGCCTGGCCCTGGCCTGGCCTGGCCTGGCCTGGCCTGGCCTGGCCTGGCCTGGCCTGGCCTGGCCTGGCCTGGCCTGGCCTGGCCTGGCCCTGGCCTGGCCTGGCCTGGCCTGGCCTGGCCTGGCCTGGCCTGGCCTGGCCTGGCCTGGCCTGGCCTGGCCTGGCCTGGCCTGGCCTGGCCTGGCCTGGCCTGGCCTGGCCTGGCCTGGCCTGGCCTGGCCTGGCCTGGCCTGGCCTGGCCTGGCCTGGCCTGGCCTGGCCTGGCCTGGCCTGGCCTGGCCTGGCCTGGCCTGGCCTGGCCTGGCCTGGCCTGGCCTGGCCTGGCCTGGCCTGGCCTGGCCTGGCCTGGCCTGGCCTGGCCTGGCCTGGCCTGGCCTGGCCTGGCCCTGGCCTGGCCTGGCCTGGCCTGGCCTGGCCTGGCCTGGCCTGGCCTGGCCTGGCCTGGCCTGGCCTGGCCTGGCCTGGCCTGGCCTGGCCTGGCCTGGCCTGGCCTGGCCTGGCCTGGCCTGGCCTGGCCTGGCCTGGCCTGGCCTGGCCTGGCCTGGCCTGGCCTGGCCTGGCCTGGCCTGGCCCTGGCCTGGCCTGGCCTGGCCTGGCCTGGCCTGGCCTGGCCTGGCCTGGCCTGGCCTGGCCTGGCCTGGCCTGGCCTGGCCCTGGCCTGGCCTGGCCCTGGCCCTGGCCTGGCCTGGCCTGGCCTGGCCTGGCCTGGCCTGGCCTGGCCTGGCCTGGCCTGGCCTGGCCTGGCCTGGCCTGGCCTGGCCCTGGCCTGGCCTGGCCTGGCCTGGCCTGGCCTGGCCTGGCCTGGCCTGGCCTGGCCCTGGCCCTGGCCTGGCCCTGGCCTGGCCTGGCCTGGCCTGGCCTGGCCTGGCCTGGCCTGGCCTGGCCTGGCCTGGCCTGGCCTGGCCTGGCCTGGCCTGGCCCTGGCCTGGCCTGGCCTGGCCCTGGCCTGGCCTGGCCTGGCCTGGCCTGGCCTGGCCTGGCCCTGGCCTGGCCTGGCCTGGCCTGGCCTGGCCTGGCCTGGCCTGGCCTGGCCTGGCCTGGCCTGGCCTGGCCCTGGCCTGGCCTGGCCTGGCCTGGCCTGGCCTGGCCCTGGCCTGGCCTGGCCTGGCCTGGCCTGGCCTGGCCTGGCCTGGCCTGGCCTGGCCTGGCCTGGCCTGGCCTGGCCTGGCCTGGCCTGGCCTGGCCTGGCCTGGCCTGGCCTGGCCTGGCCTGGCCTGGCCTGGCCCTGGCCTGGCCTGGCCTGACCTGGCCTGGCCTGGCCCTGGCCTGGCCTGGCCTGGCCTGGCCTGGCCTGGCCTGGCCCTGGCCTGGCCTGGCCTGGCCTGGCCTGGCCTGGCCTGGCCCTGGCCTGGCCCTGGCCTGGCCTGGCCTGGCCTGGCCCTGGCCTGGCCCTGGCCTGGCCTGGCCTGGCCTGGCCCTGGCCTGGCCTGGCCCTGGCCTGGCCTGGCCTGGCCTGGCCTGGCCTGGCCTGGCCTGGCCCTGGCCCTGGCCTGGCCTGGCCTGGCCTGGCCTGGCCTGGCCTGGCCCTGGCCTGGCCTGGCCTGGCCCTGGCCTGGCCTGGCCTGGCCTGGCCTGGCCTGGCCTGGCCTGGCCTGGCCTGGCCTGGCCTGGCCTGGCCTGGCCTGGCCTGGCCTGGCCTGGCCTGGCCTGGCCTGGCCTGGCCTGGCCTGGCCTGGCCTGGCCCTGGCCTGGCCCTGGCCTGGCCTGGCCTGGCCTGGCCTGGCCTGGCCTGGCCTGGCCCTGGCCTGGCCTGGCCTGGCCTGGCCTGGCCTGGCCTGGCCTGGCCTGGCCTGGCCTGGCCTGGCCTGGCCTGGCCTGGCCTGGCCTGGCCTGGCCTGGCCTGGCCTGGCCTGGCCTGGCCCTGGCCTGGCCTGGCCTGGCCTGGCCTGGCCTGGCCCTGGCCTGGCCTGGCCTGGCCTGGCCCTGGCCTGGCCTGGCCTGGCCTGGCCCTGGCCTGGCCTGGCCTGGCCTGGCCTGGCCTGGCCTGGCCTGGCCTGGCCTGGCCTGGCCTGGCCTGGCCTGGCCTGGCCTGGCCTGGCCTGGCCCTGGCCTGGCCTGGCCTGGCCTGGCCTGGCCTGGCCTGGCCTGGCCTGGCCTGGCCTGGCCTGGCCTGGCCTGGCCTGGCCTGGCCTGGCCTGGCCTGGCCTGGCCTGGCCTGGCCTGGCCTGGCCTGGCCTGGCCTGGCCTGGCCTGGCCTGGCCTGGCCTGGCCTGGCCTGGCCCTGGCCTGGCCTGGCCTGGCCTGGCCTGGCCTGGCCCTGGCCTGGCCTGGCCTGGCCTGGCCTGGCCTGGCCTGGCCTGGCCTGGCCTGGCCTGGCCTGGCCTGGCCTGGCCTGGCCTGGCCTGGCCCTGGCCTGGCCTGGCCTGGCCTGGCCTGGCCTGGCCTGGCCTGGCCTGGCCTGGCCTGGCCTGGCCTGGCCTGGCCTGGCCCTGGCCTGGCCTGGCCTGGCCTGGCCTGGCCTGGCCTGGCCTGGCCTGGCCTGGCCTGGCCTGGCCTGGCCTGGCCTGGCCTGGCCTGGCCTGGCCTGGCCTGGCCTGGCCTGGCCTGGCCTGGCCTGGCCTGGCCTGGCCTGGCCTGGCCTGGCCTGGCCTGGCCCTGGCCTGGCCCTGGCCTGGCCTGGCCTGGCCTGGCCTGGCCTGGCCTGGCCTGGCCTGGCCCTGGCCTGGCCTGGCCTGGCCTGGCCTGGCCTGGCCTGGCCTGGCCTGGCCTGGCCTGGCCTGGCCTGGCCTGGCCTGGCCTGGCCTGGCCTGGCCTGGCCTGGCCTGGCCTGGCCTGGCCTGGCCTGGCCTGGCCTGGCCTGGCCTGGCCCTGGCCTGGCCCTGGCCTGGCCTGGCCCTGGCCTGGCCTGGCCTGGCCTGGCCTGGCCTGGCCTGGCCTGGCCTGGCCTGGCCTGGCCTGGCCTGGCCTGGCCTGGCCTGGCCCTGGCCCTGGCCTGGCCTGGCCTGGCCTGGCCTGGCCTGGCCCTGGCCTGGCCTGGCCTGGCCTGGCCCTGGCCTGGCCTGGCCTGGCCTGGCCTGGCCCTGGCCCTGGCCTGGCCTGGCCTGGCCTGGCCTGGCCTGGCCTGGCCTGGCCTGGCCCTGGCCTGGCCTGGCCTGGCCTGGCCTGGCCTGGCCTGGCCTGGCCTGGCCCTGGCCTGGCCTGGCCTGGCCTGGCCCTGGCCTGGCCTGGCCTGGCCTGGCCTGGCCTGGCCTGGCCTGGCCTGGCCTGGCCTGGCCTGGCCTGGCCTGGCCTGGCCTGGCCTGGCCTGGCCTGGCCTGGCCTGGCCTGGCCTGGCCTGGCCTGGCCTGGCCCTGGCCTGGCCTGGCCTGGCCTGGCCTGGCCTGGCCTGGCCCTGGCCTGGCCTGGCCCTGGCCCTGGCCTGGCCTGGCCTGGCCTGGCCTGGCCTGGCCTGGCCTGGCCTGGCCTGGCCTGGCCTGGCCTGGCCTGGCCTGGCCTGGCCTGGCCTGGCCTGGCCTGGCCCTGGCCTGGCCTGGCCTGGCCTGGCCTGGCCTGGCCTGGCCTGGCCTGGCCTGGCCCTGGCCTGGCCTGGCCTGGCCTGGCCTGGCCTGGCCTGGCCTGGCCCTGGCCTGGCCTGGCCTGGCCTGGCCCTGGCCCTGGCCTGGCCTGGCCTGGCCCTGGCCTGGCCTGGCCTGGCCTGGCCTGGCCTGGCCCTGGCCTGGCCCTGGCCTGGCCTGGCCTGGCCTGGCCTGGCCTGGCCTGGCCCTGGCCTGGCCTGGCCTGGCCTGGCCTGGCCTGGCCTGGCCTGGCCTGGCCTGGCCTGGCCTGGCCTGGCCTGGCCTGGCCTGGCCTGGCCTGGCCTGGCCTGGCCTGGCCTGGCCTGGCCTGGCCTGGCCTGGCCCTGGCCCTGGCCTGGCCTGGCCTGGCCTGGCCTGGCCTGGCCTGGCCTGGCCTGGCCTGGCCTGGCCTGGCCTGGCCTGGCCTGGCCCTGGCCTGGCCTGGCCTGGCCTGGCCTGGCCTGGCCTGGCCTGGCCTGGCCTGGCCTGGCCTGGCCCTGGCCTGGCCTGGCCTGGCCTGGCCTGGCCTGGCCCTGGCCTGGCCTGGCCTGGCCTGGCCTGGCCTGGCCTGGCCCTGGCCTGGCCCTGGCCTGGCCTGGCCTGGCCTGGCCTGGCCTGGCCTGGCCTGGCCTGGCCCTGGCCTGGCCTGGCCTGGCCTGGCCTGGCCTGGCCTGGCCTGGCCTGGCCTGGCCTGGCCTGGCCTGGCCTGGCCTGGCCTGGCCTGGCCTGGCCTGGCCTGGCCTGGCCTGGCCTGGCCTGGCCCTGGCCTGGCCTGGCCTGGCCTGGCCTGGCCTGGCCTGGCCTGGCCTGGCCTGGCCTGGCCCTGGCCTGGCCTGGCCTGGCCCTGGCCCTGGCCTGGCCTGGCCTGGCCTGGCCTGGCCTGGCCTGGCCTGGCCTGGCCTGGCCTGGCCTGGCCTGGCCTGGCCTGGCCCTGGCCTGGCCTGGCCTGGCCCTGGCCTGGCCCTGGCCCTGGCCTGGCCTGGCCTGGCCTGGCCTGGCCTGGCCTGGCCTGGCCTGGCCTGGCCTGGCCTGGCCTGGCCTGGCCTGGCCCTGGCCTGGCCTGGCCTGGCCTGGCCTGGCCTGGCCTGGCCCTGGCCCTGGCCTGGCCTGGCCTGGCCTGGCCTGGCCTGGCCTGGCCTGGCCTGGCCTGGCCTGGCCTGGCCTGGCCTGGCCTGGCCTGGCCTGGCCTGGCCCTGGCCTGGCCTGGCCTGGCCTGGCCTGGCCTGGCCTGGCCTGGCCTGGCCTGGCCTGGCCTGGCCCTGGCCTGGCCTGGCCTGGCCTGGCCTGGCCTGGCCTGGCCCTGGCCTGGCCTGGCCTGGCCTGGCCTGGCCTGGCCTGGCCTGGCCTGGCCTGGCCTGGCCCTGGCCTGGCCTGGCCTGGCCTGGCCTGGCCTGGCCTGGCCTGGCCTGGCCTGGCCCTGGCCTGGCCTGGCCTGGCCTGGCCTGGCCTGGCCTGGCCTGGCCTGGCCCTGGCCTGGCCTGGCCTGGCCCTGGCCTGGCCTGGCCTGGCCTGGCCTGGCCTGGCCTGGCCTGGCCTGGCCCTGGCCTGGCCTGGCCTGGCCTGGCCTGGCCTGGCCTGGCCTGGCCCTGGCCTGGCCTGGCCTGGCCTGGCCTGGCCTGGCCTGGCCTGGCCCTGGCCTGGCCTGGCCTGGCCTGGCCCTGGCCTGGCCTGGCCTGGCCTGGCCTGGCCTGGCCTGGCCTGGCCTGGCCTGGCCTGGCCTGGCCTGGCCTGGCCTGGCCTGGCCTGGCCTGGCCTGGCCTGGCCTGGCCCTGGCCCTGGCCCTGGCCTGGCCTGGCCTGGCCTGGCCTGGCCTGGCCTGGCCTGGCCTGGCCTGGCCTGGCCCTGGCCTGGCCTGGCCTGGCCTGGCCTGGCCTGGCCTGGCCTGGCCTGGCCTGGCCTGGCCTGGCCTGGCCTGGCCTGGCCTGGCCTGGCCTGGCCTGGCCTGGCCTGGCCTGGCCTGGCCTGGCCTGGCCTGGCCTGGCCTGGCCTGGCCTGGCCTGGCCTGGCCTGGCCTGGCCTGGCCTGGCCTGGCCTGGCCCTGGCCTGGCCTGGCCTGGCCTGGCCTGGCCTGGCCTGGCCTGGCCTGGCCTGGCCTGGCCTGGCCTGGCCTGGCCTGGCCTGGCCTGGCCTGGCCTGGCCTGGCCTGGCCTGGCCTGGCCTGGCCTGGCCTGGCCTGGCCTGGCCTGGCCTGGCCTGGCCTGGCCTGGCCTGGCCTGGCCTGGCCCTGGCCTGGCCCTGGCCTGGCCTGGCCTGGCCTGGCCTGGCCCTGGCCCTGGCCTGGCCTGGCCTGGCCTGGCCCTGGCCTGGCCTGGCCTGGCCCTGGCCTGGCCTGGCCTGGCCTGGCCTGGCCTGGCCTGGCCCTGGCCCTGGCCTGGCCTGGCCTGGCCTGGCCCTGGCCTGGCCTGGCCTGGCCTGGCCTGGCCTGGCCTGGCCTGGCCTGGCCCTGGCCTGGCCTGGCCTGGCCTGGCCTGGCCCTGGCCCTGGCCTGGCCTGGCCTGGCCCTGGCCTGGCCTGGCCTGGCCTGGCCTGGCCTGGCCCTGGCCTGGCCTGGCCTGGCCCTGGCCTGGCCTGGCCTGGCCTGGCCTGGCCTGGCCTGGCCTGGCCTGGCCTGGCCTGGCCCCCCTGGCCTGGCCTGGCCCTGGCCTGGCCCTGGCCTGGCTGGCCTGGCCTGGCCTGGCCTGGCCTGGCCTGGCCTGGCCCTGGCCTGGCCTGGCCTGGCCTGGCCCTGGCCTGGCCTGGCCTGGCCCTGGCCTGGCCTGGCCTGGCCTGGCCTGGCCTGGCCTGGCCTGGCCTGGCCTGGCCTGGCCTGGCCTGGCCTGGCCTGGCCTGGCCTGGCCTGGCCTGGCCTGGCCTGGCCTGGCCTGGCCTGGCCTGGCCTGGCCTGGCCTGGCCTGGCCTGGCCTGGCCTGGCCTGGCCTGGCCCTGGCCTGGCCTGGCCTGGCCTGGCCCTGGCCTGGCCCTGGCCTGGCCTGGCCTGGCCTGGCCTGGCCTGGCCTGGCCTGGCCTGGCCTGGCCTGGCCTGGCCTGGCCTGGCCTGGCCCTGGCCTGGCCTGGCCTGGCCTGGCCTGGCCTGGCCTGGCCTGGCCTGGCCTGGCCTGGCCTGGCCTGGCCTGGCCTGGCCTGGCCTGGCCTGGCCTGGCCTGGCCTGGCCTGGCCTGGCCTGGCCTGGCCTGGCCTGGCCTGGCCTGGCCTGGCCTGGCCTGGCCTGGCCTGGCCTGGCCTGGCCTGGCCTGGCCTGGCCCTGGCCTGGCCTGGCCTGGCCTGGCCTGGCCTGGCCTGGCCCTGGCCTGGCCTGGCCTGGCCTGGCCTGGCCCTGGCCTGGCCTGGCCCTGGCCTGGCCTGGCCTGGCCCTGGCCTGGCCTGGCCCTGGCCTGGCCTGGCCCTGGCCCTGGCCTGGCCTGGCCTGGCCTGGCCTGGCCTGGCCTGGCCTGGCCTGGCCCTGGCCTGGCCTGGCCTGGCCTGGCCTGGCCTGGCCTGGCCTGGCCTGGCCTGGCCTGGCCTGGCCTGGCCTGGCCTGGCCTGGCCTGGCCTGGCCTGGCCTGGCCTGGCCTGGCCTGGCCCTGGCCTGGCCTGGCCTGGCCCTGGCCTGGCCTGGCCTGGCCCTGGCCTGGCCTGGCCTGGCCTGGCCTGGCCCTGGCCTGGCCTGGCCTGGCCTGGCCCTGGCCTGGCCTGGCCCTGGCCTGGCCCTGGCCTGGCCTGGCCTGGCCTGGCCTGGCCTGGCCCTGGCCTGGCCTGGCCTGGCCCTGGCCCTGGCCTGGCCTGGCCCTGGCCCTGGCCTGGCCTGGCCTGGCCTGGCCTGGCCTGGCCTGGCCTGGCCTGGCCTGGCCTGGCCTGGCCTGGCCTGGCCTGGCCTGGCCTGGCCTGGCCTGGCCTGGCCTGGCCTGGCCTGGCCTGGCCTGGCCTGGCCTGGCCTGGCCTGGCCTGGCCTGGCCTGGCCTGGCCTGGCCTGGCCTGGCCTGGCCTGGCCTGGCCTGGCCTGGCCTGGCCTGGCCCTGGCCTGGCCTGGCCTGGCCTGGCCTGGCCTGGCCTGGCCTGGCCTGGCCTGGCCTGGCCCTGGCCTGGCCTGGCCTGGCCTGGCCTGGCCTGGCCCTGGCCTGGCCTGGCCTGGCCTGGCCTGGCCTGGCCTGGCCTGGCCTGGCCTGGCCTGGCCCTGGCCTGGCCTGGCCTGGCCCTGGCCTGGCCTGGCCCTGGCCTGGCCTGGCCTGGCCTGGCCTGGCCTGGCCTGGCCTGGCCTGGCCTGGCCTGGCCTGGCCTGGCCTGGCCTGGCCTGGCCTGGCCTGGCCTGGCCTGGCCTGGCCTGGCCTGGCCTGGCCTGGCCTGGCCTGGCCTGGCCTGGCCCTGGCCTGGCCCTGGCCTGGCCTGGCCTGGCCTGGCCTGGCCTGGCCTGGCCTGGCCTGGCCTGGCCCTGGCCCTGGCCTGGCCTGGCCTGGCCCTGGCCTGGCCTGGCCTGGCCTGGCCTGGCCTGGCCTGGCCCTGGCCTGGCCCTGGCCTGGCCTGGCCTGGCCTGGCCTGGCCTGGCCCTGGCCTGGCCTGGCCTGGCCTGGCCTGGCCTGGCCTGGCCTGGCCCTGGCCTGGCCCTGGCCTGGCCCTGGCCTGGCCCTGGCCTGGCCTGGCCTGGCCTGGCCTGGCCCTGGCCTGGCCTGGCCTGGCCTGGCCCTGGCCTGGCCTGGCCTGGCCTGGCCTGGCCTGGCCTGGCCTGGCCTGGCCCTGGCCTGGCCTGGCCCTGGCCTGGCCCTGGCCTGGCCTGGCCTGGCCTGGCCTGGCCTGGCCTGGCCTGGCCTGGCCCTGGCCTGGCCTGGCCTGGCCTGGCCCTGGCCTGGCCTGGCCTGGCCTGGCCTGGCCCTGGCCTGGCCTGGCCTGGCCTGGCCTGGCCTGGCCTGGCCTGGCCTGGCCTGGCCTGGCCCTGGCCCTGGCCTGGCCTGGCCCTGGCCTGGCCTGGCCTGGCCCTGGCCTGGCCCTGGCCTGGCCTGGCCTGGCCTGGCCTGGCCTGGCCCTGGCCTGGCCTGGCCTGGCCTGGCCTGGCCTGGCCCTGGCCTGGCCCTGGCCTGGCCTGGCCTGGCCTGGCCTGGCCCTGGCCTGGCCTGGCCTGGCCTGGCCTGGCCTGGCCTGGCCTGGCCTGGCCTGGCCTGGCCTGGCCTGGCCTGGCCTGGCCTGGCCTGGCCTGGCCTGGCCTGGCCTGGCCTGGCCTGGCCCTGGCCTGGCCTGGCCTGGCCTGGCCTGGCCTGGCCTGGCCTGGCCTGGCCTGGCCTGGCCTGGCCTGGCCTGGCCTGGCCTGGCCTGGCCTGGCCTGGCCTGGCCCTGGCCTGGCCTGGCCTGGCCTGGCCTGGCCCTGGCCTGGCCCTGGCCTGGCCTGGCCTGGCCCTGGCCTGGCCTGGCCTGGCCTGGCCTGGCCCTGGCCTGGCCCTGGCCCTGGCCTGGCCTGGCCTGGCCTGGCCTGGCCTGGCCTGGCCTGGCCTGGCCTGGCCCTGGCCTGGCCCTGGCCCTGGCCTGGCCTGGCCTGGCCTGGCCCTGGCCTGGCCTGGCCTGGCCTGGCCTGGCCCTGGCCTGGCCTGGCCTGGCCTGGCCCTGGCCTGGCCTGGCCTGGCCCTGGCCTGGCCCTGGCCTGGCCTGGCCCTGGCCCTGGCCCTGGCCTGGCCCTGGCCCTGGCCTGGCCTGGCCTGGCCTGGCCTGGCCTGGCCTGGCCTGGCCTGGCCTGGCCTGGCCTGGCCTGGCCTGGCCTGGCCTGGCCTGGCCTGGCCTGGCCCTGGCCTGGCCTGGCCTGGCCTGGCCTGGCCTGGCCTGGCCTGGCCTGGCCTGGCCTGGCCTGGCCTGGCCTGGCCTGGCCTGGCCTGGCCTGGCCTGGCCTGGCCTGGCCTGGCCTGGCCTGGCCTGGCCTGGCCTGGCCTGGCCTGGCCTGGCCTGGCCTGGCCTGGCCTGGCCTGGCCTGGCCTGGCCTGGCCTGGCCTGGCCTGGCCTGGCCTGGCCTGGCCTGGCCTGGCCTGGCCTGGCCTGGCCCTGGCCCTGGCCTGGCCTGGCCTGGCCCTGGCCCTGGCCTGGCCTGGCCCTGGCCTGGCCTGGCCTGGCCCTGGCCTGGCCTGGCCTGGCCTGGCCCTGGCCTGGCCTGGCCTGGCCTGGCCTGGCCTGGCCTGGCCTGGCCTGGCCTGGCCTGGCCCTGGCCTGGCCTGGCCCTGGCCTGGCCTGGCCCTGGCCCTGGCCCTGGCCTGGCCTGGCCCTGGCCTGGCCTGGCCTGGCCCTGGCCTGGCCCTGGCCTGGCCCTGGCCTGGCCCTGGCCCTGGCCCTGGCCTGGCCTGGCCTGGCCCTGGCCCTGGCCTGGCCTGGCCTGGCCCTGGCCTGGCCTGGCCCTGGCCCTGGCCCTGGCCTGGCCCTGGCCCTGGCCCTGGCCCTGGCCCTGGCCCTGGCCCTGGCCCTGGCCTGGCCTGGCCTGGCCCTGGCCTGGCCTGGCCTGGCCTGGCCTGGCCTGGCCCTGGCCTGGCCTGGCCTGGCCTGGCCTGGCCTGGCCTGGCCTGGCCCTGGCCCTGGCCTGGCCTGGCCCTGGCCTGGCCTGGCCTGGCCCTGGCCTGGCCCTGGCCTGGCCTGGCCTGGCCTGGCCTGGCCTGGCCTGGCCCTGGCCTGGCCCTGGCCTGGCCTGGCCTGGCCTGGCCTGGCCTGGCCTGGCCTGGCCTGGCCCTGGCCTGGCCCTGGCCTGGCCCTGGCCCTGGCCTGGCCCTGGCCTGGCCTGGCCTGGCCTGGCCTGGCCCTGGCCTGGCCCTGGCCTGGCCTGGCCTGGCCCTGGCCTGGCCCTGGCCCTGGCCTGGCCTGGCCTGGCCTGGCCCTGGCCTGGCCTGGCCCTGGCCTGGCCTGGCCCTGGCCTGGCCTGGCCTGGCCCTGGCCTGGCCTGGCCTGGCCTGGCCTGGCCTGGCCTGGCCTGGCCTGGCCCTGGCCTGGCCTGGCCCTGGCCTGGCCTGGCCCTGGCCTGGCCTGGCCTGGCCTGGCCCTGGCCTGGCCTGGCCTGGCCCTGGCCTGGCCTGGCCCTGGCCTGGCCTGGCCTGGCCTGGCCTGGCCTGGCCTGGCCCTGGCCTGGCCTGGCCTGGCCTGGCCCTGGCCTGGCCTGGCCCTGGCCTGGCCTGGCCTGGCCTGGCCCTGGCCTGGCCTGGCCCTGGCCCTGGCCCTGGCCTGGCCTGGCCTGGCCCTGGCCTGGCCTGGCCTGGCCCTGGCCCTGGCCTGGCCCTGGCCCTGGCCTGGCCTGGCCCTGGCCTGGCCTGGCCTGGC